>NC_057808.1:1878038-1882543 GCF_018294505.1 Triticum aestivum | reverse complement strand
TTGTTTGTGGAGAAAGGGTTGTAAATGTACCTTATTTAAAACAAGGATCCACTACAGGAATCGACTAATTTGTTGTTTGTGGGTGTCTTTGCTGTCAGCTTTTCATCGGGGCTGACAGCAAAGACACTCTTTGCCGTCAGCAACAGACGACGCTAGAGAACGGATGAAGGCAAAACAGGATTTGCCTTTTTTTTCTTATAGACGGCAAAAAGCTCACTTTGCCGTCTTTTTTTATGGCAAAAAGCTCACTTTGCCGTCTGTTTTTATTCAGATAGTACTTACCAAGGAGCTAAATAACTAAAACATATTTTTAAATTATATATATATATATATGTGTGTGTGTGTGTGTGTGTGTGTGTGTGTGTGTGTGTGTTCAGACTGTGTTTCAAAAAATCTAGTTTGTAGTTAAAAATATTCACCGCATATTAAAAAACGACACATTTAAAATCACCATCTACAAAAAATATTCAGCGTGTATTAAAAATGAAAGGATCGATATGGTTGACTAGAGGGGGGTGAATAGGCAACTACCAATTTTTTGTTATTGTTAACAAATTAGGTTTTAGCAACAAATAGGTTGTCTAGATGTGCAACTAGGTGAGCAACCTATATGAGCAAACAACAACGACGACAAGTGCAAGGAAAGGATACAACACAACGGTAGCTTGCACAAAGTAAAGGAAAGAGATAACCACAAGTGGAGCCGGTGGAGACGAGGATGTGTTACCGAAGTTCCTTCCCTTTGGGGGAAGTACGTCTCCGTTGGAGCGGTGTGGAGGTACAATGCTCCTCAAGAAGCTACTAGGGCCACCGTATTTTTCTCACACCCTCACACAATGCAAAATGCCGTGATTCCACTAGTGGTGCCCTTGAAGGCGGCGACCGAACCTTTACAAATAAGGTCGAGGCAATCTCCACAACTTGATTGGAGGCTCCCAACTATACCACGGAGCTTCACCACAATGGAATGTGGCTCCGGGGTGACCTCAACCGTCTAGGGTGCTCAAACACCCAAGAGTAACAAGATCCGCAAGGGATTAGTGGGGAATCAAATTTCTCTTGGTGGAAGTTCCGGGCCTTCTCAACCAATCCTTTGAAAATCAACAAGTTTGATTGGCTAGGGAGAGAGATCGGGCGAAAAATGAACTTTGGAGCAACAATGGAGCTTGGGGGAAAAGAGGTAAGTCTTCTTGGGAAAGAAGACCTCCTTTTATATTGGGAAATCAAATCCAACCGTTATCCCACAACTCAGCCCGCAGAGAGCGGTACTACCGCTCTAGGCAGCGGTACTGCTGCTTGGCCCAGCGGTAGTGTTACGCCCACGATGCGGCTATATCTCCCACGTGTCGAGGCACGACTTAGAGGCATAACCGCATTATGGTTTTGTCGCAAGAAGGGTCATCTTCACACAATCCCATGTAATGAACAAGAATGGGATAACGAGGGTTGGCTTACAATCGCCACTTCACACAATACATAAATAAATTCATACATCATCCAAATTCCACACATAGACCGACTACGGTCAAATCCAAATGAAAATAAGATAACCCCAAATGCTAGATCCCCGATCGCCCCAACTGGGCTCCACTACTGATCATCCGGAAAAGAAACATAGTAACTACCACGTTCCTCATCGAACTCCCACTTGAGCTCGGTTGCGTCACCTGCACTGGCATCGTCGGCACCTGCAACTGTTTTGGTAGAATCTGTGAGTCACGAGGACTCAGCAATCTCACACCCGCGAGATCAAAACTATTTAAGCTTATAGTAAAGGATGGTGTGATAAGGTGGAGCTGCAGCAGGCACTAAGCATATATGGTGGCTAACATACGCAAATGAGAGCGAGAAGAGAAGCAACGCAACGGTCGCGAAGCTAGAAATGATCAAGAAGTGATCCTGAAACTACTTACGTTCATGCATAACTCAAACCGTGTTCACATCCCGGACTCCGCCGAGAAGAGACCATCACGGCTACACACACGGTTGATGTATTTTAATTAAGTCAAGTGTCAAGTTCTCTACAACTGGACATTAACAAATTCCCATCTGCCTCATAACCGCGGGCATGGCTTTCAAAAGATAATACCCAGCAGGGGTGTCCCAACTTAGCCCATTATAAGCTCTCACGGTCAACGAAGGATAAACCTTCTCCCGGGAAGACCCGATCAGTCTCGGAATCCTGGTTTACAAGACATTTCGACAATGGTAAAACAAGACCAGCAAAGCCGCCCGAATGTGCCGACAAATCCCGATAGGAGCTGCACATATCTCGTTCTCAGGGCACACCGGATGAACACTACGTACAACTAGAACCAGCCCTCGAGTTTTCCCAAGGTGGCGTTGCAAGTGGCTCTAGTTTGGACCAGCACTGAGAGGAACACTGGCCCGGGGGTTTAAATAAAGATGACCCTCGGGCTCGCGAAAACCCAAGGGAAAAGGCTTAGGTGGCAAATGGTAAAACCAAGGTTGGGCCTTGCTGGAGGAGTTTTATTCAAGGCGAACTATCAAGGGGGTCCCATAAATCACCCAACCGCGTAAGGAACGCAAACTCAAGGAACATAATACCGGTATGACGGAAACTAGGGCGGCAAGAGTGGAACAAAACACCAGGCATAAGGCCGAGCCTTCCACCCTTTACCAAATATATAGATGCATTAATTAAATAAGAGATATTGTGATATGCCAAAATATCCATGTTCCAACATGGAACCAACTTCAACTTCACCTGCAACTAGCAACGCTATAAGAAGGGCTGAGCAAAAGCGGTAACTTAGCCAAACAACGGTTTGCTAGGAAAGGATGGTTAGAAGCTTGACATGGCAATATGGGAGGCATGATATAGCAAGTGGTAGGTAGCGCAGCATAGCAATAAAACGAACAACTAGCAAAGCAAAGATAGAAGTGATTTCGAGGGTATGGTCATCTTGCCTGCAAGGTTCTCAGAGTTGTCGAAAGCTTGATCCTCGTAAGCGTACTCAACAGGTTCCTCGTTTACGAACTCATCTCCCGGCTCTACCCAAAACAAGAACACAAGCAACGGAACCACAATCAATCACGGAAAATGCACAAGCAACATGATGCAAAACATGTATGATATGCGAGATGTGGTATGCGATGCATATGCGTGCTCCGGAAGAAAAATGATGAACAAGGCAGTAACTTGGCAAACCAAGTATGCCACTGGAAAGATGAGATGATTTCAGTCGAAATCAATATAAAGATCACCGGAAACGGATACACGGTTTGCAAATGGCAAGCAAAACAAGAATGACACGATTCTGCGACTAACAGCATGATAGCACTTAGAATGCAACAAGAAACTATGCTACAGCACTCCAACATAGCAACCAAGCATATGACAGTAATCTACAGGAGATGCTTGACAAAAGACGAACACTGAGCTAGGCTAGAAAACAACATAACAGGCTCAAACAAGCATGGCAAAAGTGCACAAGATATCAGGTTCACAGACTTAGTGAAATTACTGGACATGGCATAAACAGCATCAGGTAGCAATGTTCAGAGCAAGCAAAACACATGCTACAGGAACTTAACATAGCAAAACAAGGCATGGCATGAATCTGCTAAATGCATCTGACAAAAGTCCCTTACTGACCATGAGCCAGAAAGGAGCAGAAGATATGATGGCAACCATGTAAACATAGCAAGTTTCGTTAACAGGTTTCAGACTTAGCAGAAAAACAGAGCATGGCAGTAACAGAAATTATGAGGGCATCTTGGTGAGCTTGATGCACTCACCACAAGGCAATGCATGATAAAACAAGCATACCTACAGCAAGATGGCATGTTTATGAAGCTATCCATGGTAAGATCAAGTTCAAAGCACGTATGAAACAACTACAACAACCTTGGCAAAATTGAGTATCACGTTAACATTCTGCCAGAAATATTTTATAGCAAAAGTGGAGCAAGACTGAGACATGCTAGGGCACTCCATAATTGCAAACAAGGGCATGGATGGATAGATCACAACTATACCTACAAAACATCCTTATTGAACATAACCAAAAGGAGCATGGATCTCACTGTAGCCACATGGATATATAGCAACAAAATAACAGCAGACAAAGACAGCAAAATCCTAAGTCCCTGAAATCAGAAACATCACGAAGCCTAGTTTGCATGCTTGTGCTAGTCACCACATAGATCAAACAAATACAAGACATACACCTATGTAAAGATGGCATGGCGTACATCAAAACACATGTAGAGATCTTACTCATAAGATGCACACACCAATAGCAACAAAAATAAGAAATCCTCAAGTTCTGATAAGTAACAGCAGTTAACAGCATATAGCACTCTTTCATCAGAGATTTGGGCATCAAGATGGACTCAAATGAACATGGCATAATGGAGCAAAATGAAGAGCATCTCGAGGCGAACATTTCGATATATTACACGCACGAAATGGAGCTATATGCAGAGAGTTATGATGCAATGAATAGAAGCATATAATGCAATGATATCGGGACTTGGAG
>NC_057808.1:1872338-1877494 GCF_018294505.1 Triticum aestivum | reverse complement strand
TCTGGCCCGGGGCGGCCCGGGGCGGGCTCCCCATGGGCCTGGCGGGCCTGCGGTGGAGGAAGACGGCGGCGCCCACGTGGCGCGCTCTGGTTGGTCGGGCGCGGCGGCGGGATTTCGTCCGGCTCGGGCCGGACACGTCCGGCTGCGGAGAGGGGAAGGGGACTAGGGTTTCGCCCGAATTTGGAGGAGGGTGTACATATTTATAGGTAGAGGGAGCTAGGAGATTTCAAATGAGGCATGGTTTTCGCCCACACGATCGTGATCGAACGACCGAGGGCATGGAGGTGACTTAGATGGGTTTTGAGCTATTTTGGAGGGGGGTTTGCTGCAACACACAAAAGGACTTTGCGGTTGTCCGGTTAACCGTTGGAGCATCAAACGACCTCCAAATGGAACGAAACTTGACAGGTGGTCTACCGGTGGTATACCAAGGCCACTTGGCAAACCTCGGTCCATTCCGAGAACGTTTAACACCCGCTCACAAAAAGAAACAAGAGGGGTGCGCCGGTGCACGTGGGAGTGTCTGATTGCAAAACGGACAACGGGGAAAATGCTCGGATGCATGAGACGAACACGTATGCAAATGAGATGCACATGATGACATGATATGAGATGCATGACATGAACAAAATGCAAAACGAAAAACAAAACCCGACCACGAGGGAATATCATAACACATAGCCGAAAATGGCAAGAGTTGGAGTTACAAATATGGAAGGTTACATTCGGGGTGTTACAGGTAGTGCCGCTGGGGCTACGTACAGAGAGTAGAGAGAAGGAGCAGGAGAGAGAGAGAGAACTCGAGCGGCTCTAGGAGTGGTGGTAGGGCGGTACTCCGCTTGACCGCGGTACTACCGCGCCTAGTGCCGCTCCTACTGCCGCCCAACCCGACACGAGAAGCGGCTGACTCAAATCGAGGCGGTACCAGCGCAGAACTGGAGCCACACTGCTACTTATGGCCACGAGCGGTACTACCGCTTGAGGCTATAAGCGGTATTGTCGCTCCCGCCCGGCGGTACTACCGCTGGCTCCTCCTATGTGCCACTTCCGCGATAACGGTATACTCCAAGGAAGAGGGAATGAGCTGGGAGTGCAAAAAGGATGTGTACGTGTTGATTCCACCCTAGCATTTTCGATGCGGAGCCCCTCTTGATAGTACGGTGTCTCCTACGACTCAAGTCCACCAAAACCGAAACGAAAGAGACTACACCGTCTTCACCTTGAGCTCCGAGGGGAAAGAATCATCTCGTGCCAATGAATGAATATATGAAATGATCAATGCACATGATTCGTCCGTAAATGCATTATCATCAATCACCAAAACCACTTAGAGAGAGACATGCCTAACAATCTCCCCCTTTTTGGTGGATTGATGACAACACGGGATTTGCATAAAGATAAGACAAGAGAATAAGCAAACCCCAGAGACTACAAAAATAGAAGGGCTCCCCCTAGATGTGTGCACTTAATTAGGAGTGCCTTTGAAATGCAAAGTACACACATTAGGATCAACACTCCATCTATATTTTATAGCCTGACAACACTTGCATCTATAATAAGAGAGATATGAGCTAGGATGCAAGAGTGTAGTAAGTGAGAAAAGTAGAAACATAAGATAAGCATGCAACTCACATACTACCAAAATACTAGACACACATAGATAATAATAAGATAGGGTTGCATATGTCTCACACCATATGACAGGGTAACCAGGTCTCACGAGCACAAACCAAACCAAAGCAAACGACCGAGAAAAGAGTTTGCGAGAGAGAAAGACAAGGCAAATAAGGCACACTCGCAACTCGACAAATCCCTAAACTCTCTCCCCCTTTGGCAATGAGACACCAAAAGGGCAAAGAGTGCTGCTACGGTCACAGGTGATAGCAAAGCCGAAGATCTCCATCATCACATCCCCGTGTGGTCGCCCGCATCTCCGTCATCGGTAGTGGGCTGCTCAGACTCTAAATCCGTCTAGGGACAATGCTGAGAAATCCACTCCTCCTCATTTGTGATCTTGTCCTCAGACCCACTGTTAACTGTAGCACCAAGCTGACGCATAAGCTCCTTGTGACGACTCCTTGACTTCTTCTCAGACACATGATCCATATACTGCCCGTGAGACTCCATGCAGAAAAGGTTCTTCATCTTGTGCTTGAGCTTCTTAGCCCACGAAGGCTCTACTCCAGAGGGCTCATAGTCCTCATCATCATCAGCCACAGCCTCAGCCTCGTTAGCACCTGACGGAATCCCAGACTCCGGAATAGGAGTGCCCCCGTGCTCCTTCTTTCTCAGACGCTTAACCTCGTGAGAGACCAACTCACCGGTCTCCAGCACGACACTAGGATAAGAGTGCGCCCATGCCTTCTCAATGAGTAACATAAGGTAAGGGGCATAGATGGGGCACTTGTGCTCAGAGATGGTGGAGAGGAGCTCTGACCACATGACATGAGAAATATCCAAGGAATCTCCCGTGTTGTTGTCCTTCTCATGCTGGCAAAATAGTAGCATATCCACGAGGTACGAATGAACCTTATCTAAGTTCCCAACGCGAGGTAAAAGAGTCTCCCTGAAGATGCGATGAAGGGTGTCCAGAAATGGAGACATCTCACGAGTCTCCTTCTTCGTCTCGGGGTTAACCTTCACTGAGCAGTAGGGCCAGAGAGCTTGCTTGTGAGTAGAAGTTTCATTCTTGTGAGGACGAAAGCCAACCGGGTTGTCAAGCCCTTGATCTTCAATCTCCAACAGTTCCATGAACGCCTTCTATTTGACTGAGAGAAGTCTGCCATTTGTCATCCAAGTCAAAGTTCTTTCCTCATCAATGCCAAGGTGGACCGTGGCATAAAACTGAGCCACCATATCAGCATCAAAGTCCTTGTTGAACTCCATGAACTTGAGACTGTTTACCTGAGCACACATCTCCAGTGTCTCGCCAAAGTAGGCAGATCCTTCTCCAAATAAGCATTGTCTATGGAGCGGACATCAACATAGAGATTATTCTTTGGTTTGATCACATCAAAGTAGACAGCCCACTGAAATCGGTTCCAGAAAGGGCGGTTGACAAGATTTGGTTCTTGATCTTGATCATACAGGTTGCACCGACGCTTCGCCCAGGATTCATTAGCAGTCATCTCTGTCACAGACTTGGCCCTCGGCTTGGGCTTGTTCACAACTTGCTTCTTGGGCTGAGGTGGAGGAACACTTGAGGAAGCAGCAGCTGCCTCAGAAGAGCGATAGCGCTTTGATCCCCCAGAACGCTCGGGGTTGGTGCGACGGACAGGGTGCTCCGAAGGACCATCACCTGGAACCACACACATGAGCAAAGAAAGCAAAAAGAGAACATGAGCATAAGCCAGCAGAAAATCAACAAAAATCAATGGTTGGTACGAGGAAGATTGAGGCTGGCATCGCCAGCGGTAGTACCGCCTACTGCCTTCAAGCACCGCTCCAAGGGAGCGGTAGTACCGCTCCAAGGGAGCAGCCGCCCGAGGCAGAGGACGGTGGTTTGACTACAGCCGCGGCCAAATCCGGTACTATCAGGGGTGCCAAATTCAAAAATACTCCTACCAAACATCAATCCAACTAGTCTAGCAGCCTTCAACATTCTACTCAAGCCGATTTGGCCAAAAATTGATAAATGCTAAGACTATTGCCCCTAAAGCCTAGATCTGAAAACTAGAAGCAACGAGGAGAAGAACGGGGGCAATACCAGCATCCATGACTTTTCGCGAAAGGAAAAAGAACGTGTTTTTTCGCGCAATTTTTTTTCCAAAATATTTTTTTTGGTCGAAAAACTAAGGAAGACCGGGGGAAAACCAAAACGTCGAAAAAACCCGAAAAAACCATTTAAAAAGTCGAAAACGCGTGCGGAAAATAAAAAAACAAATTCTGAAGGGAGCGCGACACATGGCGAATGGCTGAGAGCGCGCCAAGTGGCGCTGATCGTTGCGAGGCTCCCGAAGGAGCGCTCGTTAACTAGTTGCTCTCTGCAAAAACAGGGCGTTGTCGAGGAGTATCGAACCCATGATCTCATCTGATAGATAAGATCGCCTAAAAAAATCTGATAGATAAGACGATACAAGCAGCTAAGCCAGCGAGCTTGAGTGATTATAAGACAACACAAACAATTCAAAACAGAACCCCAGTGCAGATTCGTAATTTTTTTGAAATTACGGATGCAATTTTTTTCAAAGGCAGCGTAGATGATTAAAATGCTGAAAAACATTTTCTGATAATCATGAACACTTTTCAGAAACAGGAACATATTTTGTAATTCCAAAAAAGAACTTGGAAAGTGAACTTTTTTGAAACTCCTAAAAAATGGAAATTTCAATATTCTACAAAAATTGTAAACATTTGTTTAAAACTGGAACATGTTTTGAAGTTCCAAATAATTTTTTGAATAATCTTCCAAACAATTTTTGAAAAGAACAAAAAGGATTTGAAAATACGAACAATTCTGAAATTTGAGAACAATTTTTGAAAATCCTACAAAAATGGAAACATGAACATTTTTTAAAATTTTGTGAACTATTTTTGAAACTAGGAATATTTTTTGAAATTCATAACAAAAACATACCAAATGTTTTTTGGAAAACTATATTTTTAAAAAAAAATTGCACACAATTTTGAAACGTGAACATTTTTTAACTCCTGAAAAATTGGATATTTTGTGTACAATTTTTTATACATGAAATTTTTAAAAAATTTGTGAACAGTTGTTTATAATGGGAATATTTTTTGGAAAGTGCAATGATTTTCTGAAAATCCTTGGCATTTTTCGGATTTATGAACAAAACATTTAAACGCAACTATTTTTAAAAACATAAAAAATGAAAGGAAAGAAATGAAAAAGCGAAATAGGAACAAAAGAAAAATAAACAGAAAATAAAAAAAAGAAAACAAAAGAAAATAACAAAGAAAAAACCGGTTCAGAAACCTTCTACAAGTTTCCCAAAACCATAAAAATCCGGCTGGGAGGCTCCCAAAACCGGGGACGTTGAATCACTCAAACGAGCCGGCCCAGTAGAACGATCGGGTGGTCTCCTCCCCTGTGTGAAACCTCGACACCTCGACACAAAGTGCGTTCAATAGGAAATTCCATATGGGCACTCGTGACTACTATGCGAGAGGGGCTTTGCTACACCTACGTGAGCTTG
>NC_057808.1:1868854-1872064 GCF_018294505.1 Triticum aestivum | reverse complement strand
ACGTTTTTAAGTAAGATTACGTAGCAATTTTCATAGGTGTAACATTTTTTATGCGAGAGTCACCCGGTACTGGGCGGGCTCAGTAACCAAGTGGTCTAGCCATCATGAAGTCATGCATGTGTTTTTTCATTTGTTTATATTTAAAAAAACTAAATGCACGTATTATAAAAAACTAAATTATTTGATTATTTGAAAGTGTTCATTGCACAACTAAATGTAAATGCAGTGCAAAAGGAAATCACTCAAATTTTAGAAAATGTTTGTACCATTCAAAAAAATATGACGTTAAAAACCTGTTCATGCGTCTTAAACAATATATGTGAAATTCTACAAAAACTTTATACAATGTTAATAAATGTTTTCATAATTAAAAAATGTTTCGTACTATTAAAAAACTGTATTTGTGCAAATTTCAGTTTTTTCCAAAAAAATATCAATTATGTTTATCAAGGAATTCAATAACTAAAAGGATATTTTTGAAAAGTAAAATATATTAAGAAATGTTCAATGTGTTTTAAAAATAGTTTAGTTTGTATTAAAAAATGTTAAGCGTATATTTAAAACAGCTACCATGCGTTAATAAATCACCTTATATGAAAAATATTCACCGTTATTAACAAAATTTTCAATCTATGTTTCAATTTTCATTGTATATTGATAAATGTTGATTTTTAGATAATTATAAAAGAAAAGTAAAAGGTGTGAAAGAAGAAGAAAATGTAGCAAAAAATAAAGCCAAACCCGAATGAAAAAGCATAAAAAATAAAAAATAAAAGAGGGAAATAAAAAAAATCAAAATAAAATACCACAACAGAAAAAACACGCACACGCACACACACAAAACTGCGGTAGCATAGCGAGGGAAAACAGTAGCGGCAGCGTAGCAAACACCGAATGGGGCCAGCCGAAGTCGGCTCGCCTGCGCGGGCGTGGCCTCTACTATCTGACGCCAATTGTAATGTGCCGATTGTACAGATTCAGCAACAAACCATGACTGAATCAAATGGCAATGAGTCATCGTAGAATCAGATTTGTAGAATCGAATTTCTGTCGCGATTAGAAGAGTCGCTATTGTACAAACCGTGACAAAATCAAATCTATCAAATAGCTAAATGACCATGCGTTGCGACGGAACACAAAAATTATGATTGACACCATTCCTAGAGCACAATCAAGTTTTTCTTGTTCACTACATTACCAAAGAATGATGGCACATGAATGTTTTTTATTCTTAAAATCAATCATCTCATGAAGCATATGGACCTTGATACAAGAAACATGTCGTATAGAAGTTCCGTCGCAGAAAATCAACAAAGAGCGTAATCTAATGTTATTATCGAAAAAGGCTTTTGCCCTGCTTTATAAATAAAGCAAACAACCAGAGCCACAAGAACCAACAAATGTTCACACTGCACATGTACACAGAGGTAGCAACACAGACAGATAGCAAAGAGGGGGTTCTGCTGAGTGCACAACTCAACAAGCCCTAAAACAAACAACAAAAACATGGCAGCAACAGAAGCCACACAACCCCAATCCGGCTCCAGAGGGCCGTGTAGGAAGAGGCGTGCCAGACGTATGGCCATCGTGCGGAGATCTGCAATAATGATGTTGGTCGCGTCCCGATCTTGAGGGCGGCTAAGCGGCCGCCTGCCAAAGTCGCAAATACCCTCACATATAAGTAACACTATATCTACCACTGCCATAAGCAAAGTATCTTCCATCTAAAAACAGAGTATTTCCCCTCGCTAAAAAAACAGAGTATCTAACTTTGCTAAAGACAGCTCACGCCCAAGCATGGGAAATGGGTCATACTTTCAACCTATGTTTGGCCCTCTCAGTGCACCGTACACCCCCAATCAACTCATAATGGGGCGTAGTCTTTTTGATTTGTCATCTCCAACAAGCCTTGCTTAATAACAAAATTATCAATGACCATGTTTTACAGTCTGAAACATGTATATAATATATTGGTACACAAAAAGTACACACACGATTTTCCCTTATCAGATAGCTAATTATTATGTTACATCTTACAAACAAATGCTCAACGTACAATAGTCCACTGGAGGCAAGTCTTGTGGCTGGCATTGTTTCTTGCATAATATAAGATCTTATTATATACAATATATTCATATATTGGATGTAATAAAATCTTATATTATGGGACGGGGGTAGTACTACTTAATTGAACAAACTTTCACACTCTTCTTACATTAGATACAACAAGATTTGAATGTAACACGATGAAACCAAAGCCAGCCATAAACTCTATGCTTAGTAAGATCAGTAACTTCTGACTTACATATTTTAGTCATCTTCAATTTGTTTCTCATGTTGATGCTCATTACAATTATGTTCCTTTGCGTGAAATACTTTTTTAAATGAGATAATTGGTTTTGTACCCTTAGTTGTGTCCCCCTCGTCAGGATTGCCCCTAGTTTTTGAAAACACGTGGTCTTGCCCAACCCACTTTGGTCGTCTTGTGGTTTTGCCCTTTGACCGTCGCTTTGAAAACTTCATAACTAATTCATACTAAATTAAAAAAAATGCAAATAAGACATCAAAATGTTTGGAAAAACATCACTTGTATGTCAATGTCACTTGCAATCATGACAAAAGTGTTGGTAAATGCCCATCTGAGTTTTAGCTCTTATGATACCACCATGAACAGCAACATCTAAAAAAAATTAAAAATTCAAGAAAAAATTGGTGGCAAAGAATGACAAATGTTTTGAAGTGCTTGCCCAAAAAAAATTGATTGTTTTATTTTTGCCACGACTTTCACGAATGTCATTCCCTGATGAAACTTGGCAAGCACTTAAAATATTTGTCATTCTTTCCCACCCTGAGGAAGGAAACAACAACATAAGTTGAATAATAATGTAAATGATCAGCATGTGAAACCAGATGCCACATGTGTTGTGGATCAGAATCACAACCTAAGTAAATTAGCCCTTCTGAAATGTGAGTAACTCGGACTATTAAGTGTGCTTCTCAAAGAAAAAAGTTACGAGCCATGTGTGCAGGGAATCATATGTCCTTCTGAACATGATGCAATTACAAGGTTTCTTTCACATTTCTTACGCAATTTTCCTAGATCATTGTCATGCCGTGACGACATTTTCCGTTCAATGACTTCATCCCGGATTTATTTTATCAAATTAAACACAAGTTTAATAACTCACTTGTAAACCCCACCTGAATATT
>NC_057808.1:1867176-1868658 GCF_018294505.1 Triticum aestivum | reverse complement strand
GAGCCAATTTAAATAAACCGACCAAATTTGCTTCAGACCGGGTAAAAAGATGTGCTCACTGCTCACCAATGGTCACCTGATGGAAGTAGCATGCATAACACCAACAACAGATGATATGCATCCTGCAAATAATTAAGCTAGTGTCGTGGAGATAGACCAATAACCAAATCAGTACTAAAACTGATGAAGACTTTATTCTGGTGGACACGCATTCTTATATGTACATGAACGACAACTAGTCTGGTTCATATGGTTGCATATGCATAGATAGATAAGCATTCATGGTTCTTCATCTAGCGAGCAGCTACATGGTTTGCGCCGGGGAACGGAACGACGCTGATTAACACTAATATTTACAGTCATGTCATGTCTGCCTGCCTAATGAACTGATCTTGCATTGTCTTGCAAGGTCACACGGCGCCCTGGTCGTCATCCTCGCTGGAACTTATGCGAGCATCGTGCTCAGCCCACAGCTGGATGCGGTTGGGAGGGCCGCCTCCGCCCGAATGGATCTTGCACCTGCGCCTCCCCCAAAGAAAAGAAGATGAGGAACGGATTTCAGTGCATATTGCTGACTTGTGTTGTAGTTTGGTTTTGCCTTGTGATGCATCATCAGTGTTGCAAACTAGCTAGTTTAGTTTGTAGACGTAGTTAACAGGGCAGTAGGGTAGCATAAAACTATGATGGAGTCAGTAGCATGTTCAATTTGTTAGCACACAAGTGATTGAAAGATGTCAGATTAAGGAGTGGTTAATAATGATGTAAAAACAAAGAAGGTAAGAGTAGCTAGCGATTCGATCCGGAAGCAAAGCAGAGCAGAGCAGAGCATATGAAGCAATGTGAGCACAAAGAGAGAGGCATTGATGCTCTGACCTCTCCAGGATGAACTTGCCCTCCTTATACCTCTGGTCCTTCTCAAAGGCAGACACCTAACACATAGGAACAATTGCCAGATTGAGTACTTACAAAACCAATCAGAGATGGGCACTGAAACGAAGAATATGGATACAGGTTCATGTTGCACACGTATTTCCAGCCGAGGATGGCTCCGCAGGCGACGCAGAAGATGTCGCGGACGGTGTGCAGGCCCGTGGTCATCATCCGGTCGTCCTCGCTCTCCCCGGCGACCACGTTCACGCTGCATTATTGCCGACCAAGGAACGGTACATGCACAATGACACACACAAACAGAGTAAAACAGAGCACAGAGCACATCAATTCTTCTTGTGAATAATAACGCAGCAGCAGCAGCCGTGTTACACAGAAGAACAGAGCACACAGTAAATAAAACTATGATATGATACAGCAGCAGTAGCAACATGAAGAAACTGAAGAAAAATGGGGGGATTCAGTATGGTCTAGCAATCGATCACTTACACCTTGTCGAAGAGGTAGGCCTTGCCGTGCTTGCAGCGGAACATCTGGCCAAGAAACAGGACCAAAGCGCGTGTTGAGTCAGGACAAAGATGGACAAAAACGGAG